>NC_053171.1:20188087-20213087 GCF_016835505.1 Polypterus senegalus
CAGTCAATCATATGATGCATCCAGAGATGTGAGAAAGCATAGCATTTTTGAAACTCAAACAAGTTTGGTTGTTTTTCTCTGACCTCTCACATTCACTCAGAAAACTGCTGCACACTGGGAGTTTTTAGTTTATCATACCACCCTCTGTAAACTATAGAGACTGTGGGCTGTAAGCATTTTAGGAGAGCAGCTGTTTGAGATGCTAGAAACACCATCTCCGCTCTTAAAAAAAATAATACTCCTAAAATGGCATCTTACTGGGTTGTTTGGTTCCTTATAAAACCATTACTTGAAAAAGAACTATTTCATTCTGGGAAAAGCTCTTTCCATATGAAACTGGCCTTTTCCTCTTTGAAAAGATTCCGGACATGTAAACAAAACAGAACACTTTAATGTGTAGTACGCAACCTAGAAGGATACCAACAGATGAGGAAAACCTGAACTTAGCTTATGTAATTGTAAAGAGCGAGAGTCCTTTTAAAATCATGAACCCAATGTTATTTCACAAATCAATTATGATAATCCAATGATAATAAGTAACTACATAGATATTGTAGCTGCGTTTTTCCAAAGTTACCAAAGTTCAGCAGCTCTAACTCAAAAAATGGGATTCAACAAAAGCCTGATATGCAGAAATGATTCCGAAGACAAAATATCTTTGTTTTTAAAAGTTTAGTCAAGTTTCAAAGTAAAACAGTTCACACAAAAAAGAAAATTAAAAAAGCAAAAAAAGGGAAAAAATTTGTGTTAAGAAAAGTTCAGTTCTAAGCTTAATCTTGTTACATCTCAAATTGTTACTATATACTTATTTCTGAAACATTTCAAAACGTTCAGAAAACTGTATGCTTATCCCATCTCTGAGTAGAAAACGGGTCTTTTAAGTCCTTATGTACTGGGACCTGAGCTTATTATCACACTGTTTCTCAGTTATAACAAGAAGGTTCTCTCTTACTAACTTATAGGGGGAAAAAACCATACCATAAGCTAGGACTATGGAAGAAATTAATAATCTATTCAAATTAAGCAAACATTAATACGAGTTTAACTAAAAACTTTAGCTTTCTAAAATTGGCTCTTACAGATATATATAGAACTATTCTATACTCAGCTGCTTACATTAGAAAATGAGGAGCCACTTCAACCACAACTGATGTGCCAAATCCACATGGCATATAAGATGGCAGCCATTTTTGCACTAATATGCTCACCACACTTTGACTATTAGGTGGTGAAATGGTGAGAGATAGATAGATAGATAGATAGATAGATAGATAGATAGATAGATACTTTATTAATCCCAAGGGGAAATTCACAATTAATTATTAATTAATTAATTATTAATTAATTAGTCAATTAAAGGAAAAATTTGTGATTTCTTCCTGGAACCTTCACATGGATGGCTCTTTTGGGAACCAAGAATAATTCCTCTATGGCATTGATCTTAAGATCTACTCTGGCACCTTTATTTTTAAGAGTGTTCACAATAAGCAGTCATACTACAGTTAAAATCACTTTGGAGAGGTCTTGGCTATTGCAATGTTTGGTCCAACGACTAAATATCTTGGCCATGTCTGTAGTACTAGGGTGTTGTACCATGTTAGCCATATGCAAGCTTTCGAGGCAACTCAGGCCCCTTCTTCAGGTAAGATGTCATACAGAAACAGGAAACTTCAGTTTCTGTATTACATCTTACCTGAAGAAGGGGCCTGAGTTGCCTCGAATGCTTGCATATTGTAATCTATTTAGTTAGCCAATAAAAGGTGTCATTTTGCTTGGCTTTTCTCTTGGCCATGTCTGTAATGCTATACATATATATAGGGCTGGTGCCTGCACCATTAAGGCAAATTATGCTTTCACCTATAGGGTATGATAAATGATAATGGTCTGAACGGGTTAGCTACCTCACAGTCAGTTGGTGCACTGATAAGCTTGATCTAAAGCACATAGCATCGGCACTGTATATACAGTATACTGAGTTGAAAGCTTCTTGGAGGAGCAAGTTACTTGTATTGATGAGTGGATGGCCCTATTAAAGTGTCTACAGTATGTACATGTGTACTGCTTATATTTATTTTGAATGTATGGATCTAAATCCTCTTTTAACTCATGAAGCACACACATCTGTTTCACAAATCTATAGCTTTTGAACAACCAACATGATGACTACCAGGTATGCCAAAATAAAATCATCTAAAGAAGTAACAGCAAATTACTGTTTCATGCTAAATCATAATTTGGATGTCAAACCCTGAGGTTGTGGGTTCAAATCCTGCTATTGATATTGTGTGAACAAAAGCAAGTCATTTAACCTGCCTGTGCTCTAAATGAAGAAAAAACAGAAACACAAGAAATGTAAGCAATTGAATCTCAAATGTTAAAAGTCACCTTGGATAAAGGCTTCAGGCCACTAAGTAAAATATAATTTTAATGTAAAATGAATAAAGCAGCAAAGCCCTTGACATCATCTCAGAAGACAGTCACATAAGCATCTGATAACAGATGGATATCAAATTCCGTGCAAAAAATTTACAACATCTTTTTTCCATTATTTATGCGTCATTTTGGTCCAAAGAGCATTACACTGGTGCATCTTTCCGAGCACCGTTTCTCCTGGAGGGTCCTACTCCTCCATAAGGAGTGCCCTTTGACGTGGATGTGAACTTTTTTTCTCTGTTGCCTATTGCTAATGTGATCATTTGGTTGTTTTCTCAGATGTTATTGTTTGTGCTATGTTCACCAAAAATGTCGAGGTTCTTTATTACCTTAACTCCAAAAATGTCGACAGTTCAAGCCTTATACTTAAATGAATAAATATACCCAACATTCCCCACGGTTTTACCTTATTTCGTTTGTTTTCCTATAGGTACCTTTATGACAGTGAGTTCGCATGTATTCAGCAGAAGCCAACACCATCTACCGAGCGAGTTCCATGTATTATTTGACTTGTCGTAGGCTATGTACATTGTGATATATTTTATTTTTTTACAAACCTACTGATATATGGTCACATTCATGTACGCATTTTGGTTTCTGCAAACACGGATGTATTAATTACACTTTCCTTACGTTATACATTGTCTGATATTACTTTCTGTGAATTGTGGTAATTATACTAACACTGAATGAGGTTATATTTACCTTTAGAAGATGTTGTAATTTCCGTGTCCATCCATTGTCAACTCGCTTGACTCCTTATCGGTGCCTGGATGCCTCCTGTGTTGAATTAACATGTTCGCCCCCTATTGGCGAAAGGTGTATCGTCAGCTTCTCATGTGAGCAGGACGAGCACGCGACTGGTCTGCGAAACGCGGACGTTTTAACTGCCCCAGTTCCCGGCATTGGAAGTATTTCTAAAACGCAATGGATAAGTTCAGAGTTTTGTCTTTTAATATTTTAATTCCTTATATATTTCAAGATTATACAGATATTTTGTGATACGTCTGGCTTGACGTTTGCACTTTCTTCCAGTTTATGTTGGTTTATAACCCGATCACTCTCATTTAATTCCACAGAGATGCGTATTAGTTTAATTGCCAAGTTTAAATTGTGCAGATATACGTGGGTGTAGGAGAGCGACATGTGATAGCACCTGTTGAGACTAAAGCCGCCTGGACTGTCACCAGCATCCCCCGACCGTCAACTGTGTCAGCAGCCAAGAAAAGGCAGGGATTGATTTTTCTTAATCACATTATATTAAGACGTTCTGAAGATAAAGTAAGAAGGTTCCTTTTATTAAAGCCACATAAATGTGATCCCGATAATGTTATTAATTCTAAAATTATGTTCACCCAACCACCCATTTTTAATCCGGTAATTTATTTAAGTATCGCTCTGAGCCGACACCAATCCGTTTTTATATTGGTATACAAATAACAACAAATGCGCATAGAGTACGTGTAGTTTTTCAAGGAGCTGAAAGAGGTCGCTGCAAGCCTCAAAGTTTAAGGCGCCGAATGAAAAGAATAGTTTAGTCCTCTAAAGGTGAAATAAAAATACATTGTGGAGCAAAAATGTCAACTTTTTATTCATATTTATTGCTTCTGAATCGCAAGACGACTTACTAATGACGTATCATTGTGCTGTTTTTAAAATACATAACACAGTAGTTAGAGTTAATAAATGACAACATTTTTCAACTTAAGTGGCGATTAAAAAAGAAAGAAAGTTAAAGGAAATGTCTGTGCTTTTTATGAGCGGTTAGTTCAAGAGTACTTTAAGAGGTCGGTACCATCTGTAAAACATATTAATGTATATGTTATGTATTTATTTAAACTACGAAAACGAACTGAATACGTTTGTTAAATGATCATTCAATGATAAGTTGCTTTTCAAGCAACGTTTCACGATGAATGTAAACATTAACCAGGAATTCTCTAATGCATTTTCCTCATTCTTCTCAATCATCAATTGTGAGCTACTGGATTATTAATCGCTCATAATATCACCTAATGGGAAAAAGCACACGGAAACCGTTTACTCTACTTTATTACTGTGTATATGTAGCTTCATCCTATTGAAGTCTTTGTAAATGAAAAGAAAAAAAAATAATAATAACAATAAACAATACAAGTATGTTTGACTTCATTGTATTACAGTCTATGTAAATAATAAATAGGCATATATATACACTTTATATATATGTATATATACTGCATATGTGTGTGTATAACGTAATATACATATTACACAAAGCTGCCATAGACTAATTTAAACATACAAACAGAATTTACACTACGTATTATGCAAACATTGTAATGTTACCAAAATATTTTTACTTTACTCTGGCGTCTTGGCAATCATATTCCGTTGAGGTATTTTTTTTTTTTATTATCTTTCAGTAATTAATAATTAATATAAACTTTTCATTAAGATCTTGTCCATTTTTTGTACTTCTATCCACCTATGACCCACTATAAATAAGGAAAGGACTACGTGAATTTGAAACAGCTGATTTTTTTTCCAGTAAGAAAGTGCCTCAAAACTGTTTTTTTTTCTTTAAGCAATAATTAAAATGCATTTAAAAATGTAAATAATAATAATAATTATTATTATCATTATTATCGATCCATCCATTATCCAACCCGCTATATCCTAACTACAGGGTCTCGGGGGTCTGCTGGAGCCAATCCCAGTTATTATTATTATTACTATTGTTATTATTATTATTATTGTTATTATTATTATTGTTATTATTATTATAGTAATATCAATAATAATAAATGGAGTCAGAAAATGGCAATGAGTAAATAGGAGGCAAGCGACGAATATGTATATTTTAAAATTCGTTTTGTCTTTTATATGCATCTTTCTTAAGGGAGCCTAAATGGTACGTATTACTTCTGTTAATATTATTATTATTATTATTGCAGTTATTTGTTGGTTTACTAGAAAGCGAGTTATACAATGGTGTTTAGCAGACTATTTAATGAAAAGTAATTCTGCATGAGGCAGTACAGTTCATATAGTTTTAAATATTTCAGTGTATCGTTTTTTTACTAATCAGATTTTTGATGACCGGTCTCCTTGCAGCAGTACACGAGCTGCCTATCCTGCTCCTAATCTTTTTTTTTTCTTAGGGTTGAAGGGTCTCAAGACGATGTGCTTCTTTGGTGCCCTTTGCGCACGCTGCACGTTTATAAGCTTTTAATAATTGTGTAACTATAGATTAAAAAACGCCTGCCAAATCATAATACGCCTCTAAAATTATACTCTCGTGTGCTGTTTACTTCGTACACCAAACAGTACACCTAGACAATAATTAGGTTAGAAAATGACAAGAACGCTATTTTAAAACTTTAACCAATAATTTGTTATAAAAGTATTCAGGTGCTGAGGTTTTTTCAGTGTTGCCATATACTTGGGTTGCTTAGCTGTTTTACTTTTGGCTTGCGATAGAACGTATTAAAATCATTCACTCTTTGCTTAAGTAACATGCTTGGTTAGTGTGTAAATGGACAAGCAGGTAAAGAAATAAAGTTTGAGCAAGTTACGCTCTTTCCTATAAATAACTAAATTTAAAAAATCGAACAGGGGGTTTTACTTTGATGTTGTGAGTGTTCATTTTAACACTTCTATACAAATTTAATGTGATTTCATGAACAAATAAAATGGATCCAAGGTAGGGAGTAAAAAAATGTGAGAATAAAATGCGTGTATGCATCTCTATAAACACGTTACGCTTGTATGATTAAATAGTGTTAGAAAAGCAGTCTTTAAAATTAACAGGAATCGGATTTCTTACTGCCAAATAATTAAAGTTGTTTTACTGTGCAAGTGTATGATTTTACATTACATAAAATGTTATAACTTCTAATGAAGTATAGTTTGTATTGGAAAATTATATATTGCTGATTTACCAAGCAAAAGCGACAAAAATAAATCTATTACGTAAGATATACCAAATCCAGTAGAACTGTACTTAAATGAGGATATAGTTACGTGTACTGGGAGACTTTTTATGCGTTTATATTTAGAAACAAGCAAATGCTTGCAATGAACAACTTTTCTGATCGCCGGCTTCAACTAAGATATGCACCATGTTAAAAAGTTACACCTCCCAATTCCCAGCCTTTGTCTTCGCTGTGTTGCATTTTATATATATAAATAATTGTAATGTGCATAAATGATATTTCAGATTCCCAAGCATACCAACACAAGCAAAAGACGCCTTTATATTTGGCGACTGCAAAGATGCTTATAAGGCAGGTCAGCAAGTCAGCACCAATCTTGAACAGTGGCGGCGTTGGAACTGAGCTGTGCTTTTGTTGTTTTTGCCAGAGCCTCGTTTAAAGAAATATAGTTTCTTAAAGGGGGACAGTTCTTTCATATTGGATTATTATGAGAAAAAAGTAACACTGAACATTAGGTGATACCAAGTCACATTGCAATATTCCATAACATAAAACAGCAGGACGCGGTGAGAATTATGATAACCAAATACTACATTTATGTGAAATAGAAGCAGAGCACATACACTCACGTATGCGGTTTCCAGAAACATTGCAATGTTTGAAATTTGTGTTTAATATATTCCTGCTCGGATTGTATAATTATTTATTATGACTAACTCCGCGTTGTTTTTTCTTCCACGTAAAACAAAAAGACAGACAGACAGACAGACAGACAGACAGATAGATAGATAGATAGATAGATAGATAGATAGATAGATAGATAGATAGATAGATAGATAGATAGATACGTGGTGACATAGTGGTTAGTCGCTTGGGCTGCTCGCCTTTAGTCCGCAGCACAAGTCCTATGAGTGTGACCCAAGTCTATAAGTTAGTTTGTTGAATCCGGGTATCCCGTTCAGTGTTTTTTTTTTTTTTAAGGAAATGCAATACTAGTAAAAACAACTCTTACGCATTCACATAATTTTGGCAATTTTATCTAATTTATTAGTTATACGATTTCCATTTTTGCAGAAACAATACTTTTAATTGTCATTAAGGAATTCGCTTTGAAGGATCAAACGCATTTTAACAAAATTCGTAGCGTCTTAAGTTGAATTTCGTTAATGCACGTTTAGCCTTTTGCTAATTGATGGATATCTGTCCTTTAAATCTTTTAGAGTTAAACTTTAAGAGCCACCGACTTTATTTACACAAACAGCAGGAGTGTGGTAAAATAAAGTTTTTGTAAATCATAGAATCAATCGATAAATATAACATTACTGCAATAAAATATACATTTAGGGTGTATGGATGATGCTTTTTTTTTTAGTTGTGCAACAACATACGCATGTGCTTTTTCTCCGCACATCTCTCTTTGCAGGCTGGTCTAGTCACGCGCACTTTTCGATCTCATAAAGGTCCCCTCACCTGATGATCATCGCGTTCATCTTCTATCTATTTTATTACCACGGGTCCCGCATCAGCTGTAAGAACATTTGACTAACAGCTTCGCTCTTATTTCCACATCCAGTATTATCAAAAGAATTGTGTGTCACGTCAGAAGCCATTGAGTAGCTTTCTAGTAGCCGCGGCGAAATGTATAAAGTGTTCCGTAAAACGCTCGAAAACAGAGCTGTCCGTTCTGAGAGAGAGAGAGTGTGAGAGAGTGAGAGAGAGAGAGAGAGAGAGAGAGAGAGAGAGAGAGATATTCCAAGAACCTTACTTTGTATGCTATCCCTCCTGTAGCTTAACTTCTTTTGAGAGCTTTACCACCTGTGACCCACAGGCAGGACGGGGTTATTCGATCAAGAAGGCTGCAGTGGTACACCGAAATATGACTTGCAGAATAAAATAACTACACCGCCAATGCTATAGCTGCAAACTGCACAGCCTGTTTTGAGCATACACGTCTTTAAGAGGAAGATACGGAGAAAACTAAATCCTTAAAATTGACTATTACGTGGTACTATAAAGTCTAATTTACCAATCTCCTAATATAATTGATTAGATAGATAGATAGATAGATAGATAGATAGATAGATAGATAGATAGATAGATAGATAGATAGATAGATAGAATTTAGATATCAAATCCAGCGTCTTGTTCAAGATCTCAAATTAAAATTATTTCTGAATGAATGCCCATGCCTCTTTTTGCCTTTATAATGAAAGGGGCACATGGGATCCAACTGAAGTCCGGATGCGAGCTCAGTACATCCTGGTGCTGAAGTACAGTGGAGGCCGGAGGGCTGTACTTGAAAGATGTTAACTCTCAGACGAACACCTTCTTTCTCCTGGAAAGCCCTTTGGCCGCTCAATAAGAACCTCTGCATTGAGGCGAAATGATCCTTAAGTCCTAATATCAAGTAAAGTCAGAATGCGGCCGGTCAATTAGGCTGCCACTTTACCAAGAGATATTTAGATTTTTCCCTGTGTAGCAAGAGCACTTTTGCATTTTTAAGTACGATCAAGCATAATGCAAACACAAATTACAAGTGCAATCGCTGGATGGCTCTTGGATGCATTAAAAGTCAAAGGTTCAACAGCACCTTTGAAATCGTTTGTAATATTAAGTGGTATGACTAAACGTTTACTAAATCATAACGCTCATTTATATAAATAGATTCAAATGATAGGGAGAGATAAATAGACAAATTAGTCAGAACCATCCAAGGCATTTGAAATTAACCATTTAGGAGTGCAACTTTGGACACATCTAAAGTTGATGAAGAACCGAGAGGGTTTCTTTACGTGTTATAGTTTTAAATGGATATCATTCTCGTGAAATGTTCATTCAAGAAATAAACGTATTAAAATAACCGCGAAAACAAAATAAAAAAATGACTGTTATTAAAAGCGTGTGTATGGCAACATGAAATGTGATTTAATAAATAAAATAATAGCAACAGTAGCATAATCAGTCAAACGAAATTACAGGTGATTTGGTAGAAGCCTCGTGTGGTTGCTTTGCGGGATTTTGCGTAATGCTAACTTAAGTCGCATCTGCTCATTTAGCATTACCTTCAGGATACAGAAATTTGACAAGCGAAAAGTTCAAGGTGTTTACCTTGTCATGAGCACGTAAGCTAATTATCCTGGGCAGAGATGTGGAGAGGGACCCATTGTCTTGTTGCCCTGGCTTCCTATGCTCCGCCTCTGGTGGCAGCCTTAAACCTGGCGCCTGGCTAAAACAAACGAAAGGCAGCTCAGAGTCTCCACTCAATCCAATTAAGGCGGACTTCAGCTACTCTCTTACGTGTTCATCCAACAAGATCGACGCTGAGACAACAGTACCGCGGCTTTGGCGAAAAAAAAAAAATATCTGCCTCGCCTTCTAATTTTTTTCCCCCTCCGGCCACAGAACAATGTCGATGAGCCCCAAGCATACGACTCCTTTCTCAGTTTCTGATATTTTGAGTCCCCTAGAGGAGAGCTACAAGAAAGTGAGCATGGAGGGCAACAATTTGGGGGCTCCCCTGGCAGCTTACCGGCAACCTCAGGTCTCTCAAGCAGCCATGCAGCAGCATCACATGGGGCACAACGGGACGGTGCCCGCCACCTACCACATGGCAGCCGCGGGGGTGCCGCAGCTTTCTCACACAGCCATGGGGGGCTACTGCAACGGTAATCTGGGAAATCTGGCCAACATGAGCGAGCTTCCGCCTTACCAAGAGAGCATGAGGAACAGCGCCTCGGCAACTGGCTGGTACGGGGCAAACCCAGACCCACGTTTCTCTACAAGTAAGTGTGCATCACAAGCTGACGCCGACTTAGACTGTGGGGTTTTGTGTGTGAGAAAGACACTTGGAAAGGACAGGGAGTCGGTTAAAGTTCAACAAAAGAACTGACCAGATATGTTTAAAGAGGGTTGGAAGAGGACAGGAAAGGAGCAGGCAACAAATCGTGCCAGCATGTGAAAAGAAAGTAATATAGACTGTGGGCACAAATGGCATACTTCGACAATTAATAAAAGTGAAAGGAGACCTTGTTCATGTCCAACGGCTATCAGTGCACAACAGACTTAAAATCAGTTTTATATCATATTAATGAACACTTACACATTGTGCACTGTCAGAATTATGGGTATCGCCCAGTGCTGAAATCAATTTCTAACATTAAACTTTTTTGCTTTTTTTCTATCGAGTAAACTGTAATGTTTTGTGCGCTCATTTTCGTAAAATTTCGCTGTATATATGCCTATTATTTATTGTAACGCTGGCTGAATAGAAACAGACGAGTGTAACAATATACTGTATATATATTTTTAATTTACACCTACAAACAAATATCATTTTCTAATCCGACGCTTCAAATAAAAAAAGCAGTTATCTTAAAATTGAACCGTCCTAAAAGTAAAAAATATCATTTAGGTAATTGCAAGAAACTATATGTTGTTTATCCGCTTGTATATTTTTTTTAGTTTGATATTTATTTGAATTACTTATTAATTATTTGCATTAGTATATATTGAAAAAAAAAAAACTTTACTTACTCATTATTCCAATTCAAGATTTCATTTTTCATTAATCAATCATCACATTATATATGTTTTGAGAGATATATATATATATATATATATATATATATATATATATATATATATATATATATATATATATATATATATGTTTTGAAGGTAACAAACATCAATTTACTCAATCGTTTTTAAAGGAAGGTAATTTGTCACTAGTCATGTTTCGGTGACAGTTTCTACAATTAGCTGTATTATGAAACGTTATGAGACGGTTGCAATAATTTAATCTTAAAATGGAACTTGAAACTGGATTAAGGTGCATATAACGTCGGATTTAAGAATTGTATTTACTTATTAATTTAAATTCGTGGTCCTTTTATCAGTTATCAGTTCTTTCAACATAAGTGGTGACTGGTGGGCGCATTTCTGTCAGTATATTTTCAAGAGATTGTAACACTAAATTCCATGATGTTCTTAACATTTGAGAATTTCCTTGTTTTACTATATATTAACTCGTAAGCCATTGACTTAAACTATCTCTGACTTTTCCTTCTAGTTTCTCGCTTCATGGGCCCATCCTCCGGGATGAACATGAGTGGAATGGGCAGTCTTGGCTCTCTGGCAGATGTCAGTAAAGGCATGGCACCCTTGCAGAGCACACCCAGGAGAAAACGCAGAGTACTGTTCTCTCAAGCCCAGGTATACGAATTGGAAAGGCGGTTTAAGCAACAGAAATATCTTTCGGCGCCTGAAAGGGAACATTTGGCAAGCATGATCCATCTCACTCCCACTCAGGTTAAAATCTGGTTTCAGAATCACCGGTACAAGATGAAGAGGCAAGCCAAAGACAAGGTGACACAGCAACAGATGCAGCAGGACACCAGCTCTTGTCAACAGCAGCAGCAGTCCCCAAGGCGCGTGGCGGTGCCTGTGCTTGTGAAAGACGGCAAACCCTGCCAAGGAGGCACCACAACCTCGACAACGTCCATTCAGGGTCATCACCAGCAGGCCACCGGTGCCATTTCAGTAGCGACTAATAGCTCTGGGATTGGTCAACACCAAAGCCACCAGGCTGGCAGTACGGGGCATTCGCCAGATCTCGGTCAGCATTCATCCAGCCCTTCATCGCTGCAGAGCCAGGTGTCCAGTTTGTCTCATCTAAACTCTTCTAGTTCAGATTATGGCACAGCCATGCCGTGTTCTGCACTATTATATGGTAGGACCTGGTGAGTTTTAGTATAACTGAAAAAAGATATGTGTCTCAGACGGACAGGGGCTTTCCTGCGACGCCCAAGAAAGCAATTTGCATCTCCGCGTGGATATGTAGGCGACTGCTTGTGGACCGAAAGCGACGAAGGGTCACTTTGTAAGCCAGAAATCCGTGTGGAGTTCTAAGGGGGATCTATCTTAATATGAACGAGATTTGCAGCTTCAGGAAACTTACATAGAAACCTGAATGTGTAGAAGCTGACATGTAAATACGCACCACAATGAAGAGACAAAAGGAACAAATCTAAACAGTGTTAAAAAGAAGGAGAATACCCTTCACACGCGGGCACACAAAGACATTAACTGGGTAAAATAAAGTGGTTCCGAATTTTAATAGAATTTTATGTAAAACGTAGCTGTATATTTCTGTATAAGGTTTGGAATGAAAACATAGTTTTTAGCAATATGTATATTATGTTGTAAAAAGTTTTTATGGACTTGAAAGGTTGCTTGTACTATAACTGAGTTAAATTGTTATTTGACCACGTAAGTTTCTTTTTTTTTCTCCTGTAACTTATATAGATATTTGACTGAAATATAGTCACACGAAGCTTCTAATAAATTATGAAATAAAAGTAAGGTCTATTTATTGCCCTTGATTTACATGGTTAATAAGATCGGTGCCCAACTTACAAAAAATAAATAAATAAATAAAAAAGGATATAATGTAAACTCCAGTATGTATATATTAATCGTAAATCAATATAGATTCACCCTTCACTTTGTGGGAATGTTCAGTTTCATACAGTTTTAATAAGAAAGTGTTCAGGACGTTTTATACGCATGTAAACTCTTAAAAATAAATGTGTCCGAGCGATTTTCAAAAGAACCATCCACATGAAGGTTCCAGAAGGAACCTTTATTTATTAAGATCCGTAAAAGGATTCATAAATAACCATAAATAGATGATAAAAGGTTTCTGAAATAACAATAGGATCATGAGTTTAGCGGGACTCTTGCTGCATACAATATGAGGCTGAATACAGGTTCTCTTCATCTGATAGTAACCTGTTTGTTTGCCAAGGATTTCTGTTTAATCCACATATTACGAATCCTTTCCAAGCCTACAAAAAGAAATTTCATAAGCAAAGAACCCTTCCTAGTATTTATTGGTAATTATTGAAAAGCCCAGTAAAGTGTTACTAAAGAACCGTTATGTTTAAGAGTGGTATAAACAAGGAGTATCAAGCATATGAGGAGGGGGTGGGGGGTCTGAAAGGCATATTTAGCCAAATAGTTTAGGGAAGATTTGAATAAAAAAACTATAATAATAATAAATAGTAATATTAATAATATAATTAGTATTATATATTGATATATTAGTAATATCAATAATGCACTTGTTGTTGTATAATACGCTGCGCATAGCCGAGTAACAAATATTGAATATTCTCATGTGTCTCCGAAAACAGACGTTTCCAGATACGCTTTATATAAAAACAAGACTTCAAAGGAAAAAAAGTTTCTTTTTCTTTCTTTCTTTCTTTCTTTCTTTCTTTCTTTCTTTCTTTCTTTCTTTCTTTCATAGATGGTCATATAGGTGGGAAGCGCGGCTTTGATATAATGATTAAGCTTTTTTTTTTTGGCAACTACATTTACAAAAGGGGTGTGTCGAATAGCTAAACATTTCAAACATTACACGTTATACTTCGAATAGAACAGAGAAGTGAAAACCTATTGAACACTTCAAAATAACAGAATCAACGCGCGTCCTGAAAGAGGACTTGTATTTGTCATGTAAACACAAAGTTGAAAGTGAGCTCTCTTATTAATGCCGCGCTCGTTGATGAACAAAGTCCACAGTGTGTGGCGTTAATGATTTCAGGGTGAAGACCAAGGGCACGTTAGATGATAAAGTACGTGGATATATTTTTAGAGACATGTAGCGTATTCCCCGTGACATGCTTGGTTTGTCGAACGCGTTTCAACCGTATTTATCATTAGTGTGGCATAAACAAAGCAGTGTTTCTAACCCCCCACCAGAGTTTTTGCATGCAGGCCTTGCTATAGCTGTGAAATCTGTTTATTTGTCTTCTTATCTGCGTGTAAGAAGACAGTCAGTGCTTCAGGGGTCAAAAATCTACTCGTCCAATTGGCAGAGCGCATATTTTTGATAGACTTTGATACTTCCTTTTTAACACCGAACCATACAAAGGCATTTTGACGCGTCACGCTTATGAACTGTTCCCACCCCCACCACCCAAAAAAGTAAACACATTATTAGAGGATTAAAAAAAAAAAACTACAGGGCTCAGCCGGCCTAATACTACATTATGTAATCCTTGAAGGCAATAGGTGGCTCACAGCACCTTTTAAAGTCAAAATTTTAAAAAACTATGGACATCTGTTCATATTTTAGCAGAAAAGGATATCATTTTCATATGTATTTTAGAAAACAATATAATCGCAGCCTCTTTATTGCCATTGCACTATTTTAGGATTTCTCTGTAAAGTTTATACACCCGATGAATAATTGTATTAATGGATTATTCAGTACACAATGTCTTATCTTTCTAGGCCAGTTTGAAATCAGGTTAAGTAAACTCGTTTTCCTCTCTAGCCCATGGTGCCGGCGTCTCTTAAAGTGTGTTTACCTGTGAATCATTAGAAAGGTGAGTTCTCTGCTCTTTCAGGACACAGGAGATCAAGCAAACACAATTCAAGCGCCATTTACATATCAATCAGAGCGAAATGCAAACGGTCTTATTCCTCTTGAACGTAGGAGCTATCGAAAGTTTCTTTATCTAGAAATCTATTTGAGGGACGAACCGTGAAACATCCAGAGGTAACACATCGGTACACATCTGTAAAAGCAACGGCAAGTTTATCTTTTATTTAACAAACTGGCATATGCATATCTGGGGAGATTAAATCAGGAAGTACTGGTGATTGTCATGAAAACAGGCTCATTCAATAACTGAGAAACGATGTATTCAATATTTTTCTGAATTTCTCCAGGTATAAGAATCTCAAAAACAGAGAGCTGTCTGATTAAGGTAAAGCTAATATTCCTCTGAAATAATGTCCTGATATTTATTCATATACTGACCATGAAAATTACTATTGACAATGAATTCACTTTAATTTTTTTTTTTAATAGAAGAACGATTTTCTGGTTAAAAAAGTAGTTATTTTCTTTGTGCAATTTCCTCTTCGCGTAAAGTTTGCATAAGAAAGGCATCGTCAGTTCGATTAATATGTGAATAGCAAAGCTCAATTCTTTCGAGCAATGTTGCGTCCCATAAGCAAACCATACTTATATCTAATAGGTTATTTTATATATATACGACGAAAATAATTAATTTTCACGCATTTTTTCTTTTTTTTTTCTTCTCTGTTTTGTTTTGTTTTTAAACAGTAGTTTTCATGCATCAGTAAAAGTTTTAAGTGCGCTCAACTACCGAATCTGCCCTCTACTATACTGGCTGATATATACGTGACGTGCAGAATTCTCTCGAG
The DNA here is from genome assembly GCF_016835505.1 of Polypterus senegalus. NCBI lineage: Eukaryota > Metazoa > Chordata > Cladistia > Polypteriformes > Polypteridae > Polypterus > Polypterus senegalus. Next base: position 20,203,681 of record NC_053171.1, read on the forward strand.
TAAATACTTATTTATGCAAGAAATCGGTTGCCTGCTGCAGAATAGGAAAATATGGAAGTAACCTGCTTTATTAGGTCCGGCAGAGTGCCTTAAAAGGCAGGAACAAATAGGGCCCCTCATCTCCTATTGACTGCATGTCAGCTCTTTCAGGACTACGAGGTTTTTCAAGAGGGAACAGCGAAGCAGAGGCTCACAGAGCTTGAGTTAAGAGACGTTCAGAGGAAGTATATATATATATATATATATATATATATATATATATATATATATATATATATATATATATATATATTTCATACAAGAAATAATGAAATGAATCAGCTCGAGGAATACATTTTGCTTTGCGAATATACTTCCCGCTTTATTTAATTTGTATTCAAATTAACGTTTTACAGAGACTTAGACTAGACTATCTTGTAAGAACATGCATTTAAACCTTTAAATTTAACTTGTGACTAAAACTGGATGTTGCCGCAAAATCATACCATAAATGAAAAACACAAAACTTATAGACTTGGGAACAAAAATGCCACATTTTTGCCTAACTTCTGAATTTAATATTATTTCTTCTACTACGAAATGTTCATGAAACTTTTATTATATGTGGGCACAAATAACAGAAGAATATTAATGTATGACTTACTAAAAGAACGAACAAAAGCAAATTAACATTTTGGCCCGTTTGTTTAGTTTAGAATTCACATCTTTAGTCCAATTGCTGCATGTATTTGGTGCGAGCATGTGAATAAGAGAGATAATAAGTGCTACACTTAAATATATCTTCTCGATTAATACTTTCGTTTTCTAATTTCATTTTAAGGTTCAAATCATTTTCCAAAATTAATGGCGCTCTCTACCCTTTTTAACCATTCTTATCATACAATTAGCAGATTCAGTATAGGATGGTGTGATTGTTCATTCTATGGACTAATTATACATGACACATTAAAACAATAAATTGAATAATTTTTTACACGTCATGACCCGTCAATGAAGAACAACAGTCTGGAGGCGTCTTCAAGTAAAAGCCAAAATAGTGCGGAGCAGTTTTTAGACTTTAAAAATATGCCTTCTTGTCTAATGTCACTTAGAAAAAAAAACATGCAGGAAAACAAGGGGGAGGAGAGGATAGATCAGCAGTTTCTGCTCAACATTATAATTTAATCAGTTTAGCGGGAAACAGATGTATTCTATTAATCTTAATTAAGGAGACGCACAATAACACTTCACTCTTTACTTTGTGGTATTTTCGCAAGATGCATTATAGATTAGATGAACTATCAGTGCATGCAATAGCAGGCTTAAAACATCTGCGGTGGAAAATAACTAAATATGTATTAAATTTACCGGGTACTTTTCGTTTCAAAGTATCAAATTCATCATAATCCTTCAACATTCAATAATTATTCAATTTATTCGTATACACACACATATACAGTATATATATATATATATATATATACTGCAATGTTCTGGCGCCCTTTCCTGCCTTGCGTCCACTGCTGCTGGGATAACATCCGGCCCCTCGGTCACGCTTATTTGTATTAAACTGGTTTCAGAATATTATATATATCGCTATATACTTTTATTTATATACTATTTAAATATTTCTATCTATCTGATGAAATAAAATGTATGTATAAAAATATAGAAATATAGTTAATGCATACTCCTCAGAAATATTGGTCTCAAATATTGTTCTCAAATTAGCCGTTTTTACACGTGTTCGTTTAAAATGTTTACTAAGTTGTTATAATTATTATTATTATTATTTAATTTTAAGGAGTGCGTTGTACAATTATTTTCATTCTTTATTCCCGGATCATTTAAAATTCCTATTCCCGAGCTGCTAATCCTGTTAATACGGTACAATATCTTTAAGATGTAAACTTATTTACAAATTCAAATTAGTAACTAACTACATTATTAAGTTCTCTGTCAATAAAATACCTATTTATTTATTTATGTTTTATTTTAATCCTTATCTTAGTATGTCCTAGTCGTCTTTCTAGTATAAATAAAGAAAAAAAAAATATATATATATATATATATATATATATATATATATATATAAATCCGCACTGAAGAATCTGCTTTGTAATTATAAAATAAATAAAATAAACTAACCGATATCATAATTGTATAAGTTAATGAATAACCGAGGGTATGCTGAAATATTAACTGCAATCTTTTAATACTGATCGCACAAGGGTAATTCATCCTAATATTTACTGTCAATGAATGCAGCAGAAACAAGAGTAATCGCAGTAATACTATTTTTTTTTATCACCGTAAGTCGAATAATGACGTGATTCGTACGATTGTTAATTTTAAGTTATTGCAAAAGTGTCACTTTCGCTCGTAACGGTTAGTTTCCCGATTTGTTGTACATTTCAACAGGCACAAACGCGGCCATTTCGCTTTCTACCATTACCACACGTTCCCTTCAATGCAGTGCTACACACGTATTTAAAATGGTAAGAGTGATGGCTGCATGTAAAGCATTTGGCGCTGCCTTCACGAACTGCTATAATAAAAGGAAAACATGTAAAGCACGGTGTAAAAGAAAATGAGAACAATGTTTAACATCGTTCTTTCCAGTACATTTGAAACATTCTCCTTGTTCTTCGCGTTTCCTCACATCTCCCTCTTTCGCAGCTTCTCTGGAAACGTAATTATCTTGCCAGCACCGCGAGTGGCAAAAGTTACTAAATAGACTGATCTCCGTGAAATGAGAACGACCCGGTTACAGAGGTCTGCACCCTCAAGCTATTCAATACATTCCCAACAGGAGGATCGAGGGAAGTGATTCGGATTCAACACACATAATCAGCTGGGTCTCTTTATTTCCATTTGAAAACACATACATTTGCAGTCATGAGTTGTGCTGCCTGACAGCCGTGGTCTCGGAAGACACAATACTCTACCGACAGTTGCCTAATTCCCGTTTTTAAATCACAATCTTTAATGTGAAGATTTCCCTTTAAAAGCATTAATATAATAAACCTATACTATCTTAATGATTAATACAATGCGTAGATTAACGGTTTCCGAAAACCTTACTTGTTACAATTGGCAGACGTTGTCTTTGCTCGCATGAGTGCTGGAGTGCTATGATTTTAATAAGTTCCTGATTGTAATGGCAGTCTCTTAGGGTTAAGAGTTGTTCAATCAGAACTGCTTCGGGCAAATTATTCTGTACAGAATAGTAAGCCAGTACTACAACAAAAAGACTTCCAATGTGCCTTTAGTGTCAATATTAAAGATTCGTGCTTAAAAAGATAATAATCTATAATTTTTTTTTTCGTTTAGTGCTGTATGTCTGATTACCACTAGGCATAGTTAGATGCGTCTATTTTTCTAATAGTGAACAACTCTCCATTAAATCGGCGTCTGTTGAGGATGCGGGTATTGTTTTAGGATGGAGCTATACAGGAATGATCGAACAGGTCACCTAGCATTTAGGGGGGGGGAAAAAAATCTAAGCGCTTGCTGCAGATAATTGGTGCTTGGAATATGCCACGGAGGGTGTAAACATTGTCGGAACTGTTAACATTAATAAGATAACTGGCTTATATTGTATTTTTTCCGAGACTATCTATGCTGTGGAATCTGTGGACGCTCGACCCTGCATGATGGAGTCAATCATTAAACCTGACCGAAGGTTTACTTGTCACTTTGTGTGCTTTTTGTTAACTGTCATTTTCATTATTATAATTTAAATAGTATGTTTCAAATGTTTTAGAGACACCCAAAATTTTACAGATCAACTTTATTCCTCATGGCCGGTTAAGGTCTTAGCCCTCTTCGACATTCCGTTATTTCGCAATAGCATTGCGATAATAAAAATAATGATCGTTGGCAAGCAAATATTTTTTATTAACAGTATAGCTTCGGTGTTGTTCATCTGTAATAAATAAATAAGTAAATAAACCAAACAAATAAATCCTAGACCGAACAACTCAATATTGTTGTGCAATCGTATTGTACTTATTTTTATGGAAGAAGTTATATAAATCAAGGAGTGTAGGAATGGCATGTGTTTCCAGCTTTATACAGTGAGGACCAGGTTTGGAACCATTTTAGATTTTCAATCAATGTAAAGCCTGTTATATTATTTAATGATGCCTCTACCGGATTATGCGCTGTCAACCTATATAAGTATAATTGAATTCAATGCCATATTCTACGTCTAGTTGCCTTAAAACATTTGCTCTTCCTTTCCCTTGTCTCTCATATAATTATTTTTATGACACCCTTTTTGAAAATCAGCGCGTTTCTGATCCACACCTGACTAAATCCGCCTTCTGGTTTCCCGATTGGCTACGATAATACCGCTGTTAAAAAAGAAGAAACTCTCATTGGGCGCACATTTCTCTTGTTGTTTTTGATATCTAAGCATCTTTTAAAGGAGTCATATACCGGAGTGAGAAAATTTTGCGAAGCAGGTAATCTTAAAATTAAATGCATTTACTCTTGACTGCGACTATCTGGATTAGTTTTTTTTAGCAAATACTCGGGGCATAGTCCGAGTAGAGGAATCTTTACAGAACGGCATTAAGGTTGTATAGCGATACAAATTTTGCGTCTTTCGATTATGAAAATTAAGGTGTCATGATCTTGTAAAAGCGATGGTGTAAATATTGATTTCTAATTTTAATGTCCAAATAATAATATATATATTTGTAGAACTGGGCGCCCCGTCAAGAGTTAGTTTCTTTTTTTCTTTTCTTTTTCTTTTTGTTTTTGCGCGTCAGATGTCTTAAGGATAGGTTTCGGCTCCCATAACCTTGCACTGGACAAAGCTCTATCAGACAATTGAAGGCTGCTTTTACAGACGGTGTGTATATGGTCTATGAGGGAGGAACTGCAACCATTAGCACTGGCGCAGACATTCACATGAAAAAAAAGTCAAAAGTCGTGTTTATTGAAAACAGGTTTCCTGTTTTCAAGTTGTTGATAATTCTCTCTTTATCTTAATATGTGTTATCCAAGTGAAAAGTTGTACGCTCACTTACAACAGTGACTGCCACTGGAACAGCATCGCTAACTCCGTCTTTCTTAATTGTGCCCTCTCTAACTTCCTCGTGTGATTTTACTTCTCGCAGCAAACAGCGGGCCACCTACAAAAAACACTGCATGTTAAATGGTCGAAATCAGGATTCTGAGCAGAAGACCTATTAAACTAGTCAAAGTCTTCTGATGCCGTCTGCCTACACACGTCTGCACATGGAGACCGCTTTCGAGCTTCTAGGAAAATCGAACTTTGTCAGCTAGCTTGTTTTCCCCCAAAGCCTTACGGATGATAAATATCTTAGTACCAAACAAACGATGAATATTGAACTTCCTTTAAGGTATCTATCTTCCTGCGTCCCTTAAGCCCTTGTACCTCCTTATTATAGTAATTTCTTAATCGAGTTAATTACTTGCTCAGATTCTAAACCTGTACTTAATGATACTTCTGTTGTGACCATTGCTAATTACAAGCAGACATTTTAAACTATAGTTAATATGACTTTCTCTTTTTAGTTAACTTTTGCCGTCCTGCAAATCTTATTTTATTTTTTTATTTGTTTCGGTTCTCTACAAAAATGATATGTCCCTTCAGATTCCACAATGAGTTACACGGGTAAAAACTTCCGTTACACCCCTTTCGTTAAAAACATTACATGTAAATTAGAGCGGACGTAAATACCGTATACGTTTAAATTCAGAACATATAAATCAATCAAGGGAAGACTTTTTTTTTAGCAATGGTTTTCGATTTGACCCTTTCAAAGTTTCGCATTAATAAGAAGACATTGTTTATCAAGCGATTAGGTTGTCTTTTAAATATATAAGAACATCTCAAAGAAGATGGCACGTTTGGGAAGCATAACTGGTCTACGTTTATTGAGCAAAAGATAATAAAACTGTGCCTAAAAGGCATGTATTTATAAAACACTAATTTCAAAAATATTTATTTTTAAAATATCTAAAGGTGCTGGCTAAATAGAATTGAGAAAAAAAAAAAAATCATCGCATAAAAATAAAGAATGATGAAAATCATTCAATGAAATAATTTGGCACAGATATCATGACGAGCAAATGATTTTGCCTCCATTATGTTCAGATGCCAAATGTTATTTGAATTGCAGCTATGCACTTAAAATTAAGTCTAGATCTCTTTCTGTAGTGCTTTGTTGTTCTGCGTTATGAATTGGTGGAGCACAAATGATGGCCTGGAGCTTGTGCCAGGCTTGTTTTCACCATGTCGGGCTCATCTTTGTAGGATTTCTATGATCAAGGCCTAATTTTTTGTTGTATTCTGTTCTGATGACTGAGTTGCATACTTTTGCTGAGCTGTGGGTGCCACAATATTTATAATGTATAATCTAGCCTTACAAATGATTCAAATAGTATACATGTTGAAATGTTTCTGTAACAAACTTTTACATTTTATTTGCATGCACAAAATTAAGGAAAGTGGATATTTAAAAAAAGTAATATTTCCAGAGGTTTTTAAATATTTGCATAACATAAAAAGATAAATGTTAAGGGCTGATCTTGAAAACGAATTTGATAAAGGCCTACTGAACTCTAAAATCTCAGATGTTAATGGACGGGCGTGACGCTCTCATTTTGCAACATCAGCTTATTACAGTCTGCCTTTTTGAAATTAACCTAACTTGGGTGGTACAGGAGCATCTTTTTAAAAGATGTAAGGTGACAATCTTCTGCTCCTTCCAAATTTCTAAGGTTTGTTGTGCGAAGAAGTGCTTTAGTTTTGTTTTTGTTTTTTTGGTCTGTCTTGAATAATTTTAGGTTATTTTTCCATTCGATGTCCTTGAATGTATGGGTTATTATTTAGCTGGGAAAAAAAAATCTGCTAAACTTTATTGATTACTTTGCAGATTTTTCCAGTCCTTGACTGTTTCTCAGTGTAGGTCTCTTTGTTGAAGTCTAAAGTTCTTCTGTTAATAAAGTTTTTTGAAGGACAACATGCCCTGCTCTTCAAGAATCGACATGCATGGATGTTAAATATAGGGCCGCATTTCTTTTTAGCATTATGTAGTGAACAGAATTGAATGCAGTAACTCAAATGTTGTCTTAAAAGCTTGTAATGAAATTTGAGTGTGGTGTTCTCTTCAAAAATTCATCTTTTTTATTTTTACTTTTTAAAGTTTACTCTAGACTTTACCTAGAAAATAATGAATTACATTTACATGTATTTGTTTAGCAGACACGTTTATCCAAAGAGACTTACAAAAAAGGTCAAAATAATCAATTAAACAACAGCCCGGAGGACTGTTTAGGAACAAGTGCTTCTGAACATGGCTACAAACTTGAACATCACAAGTGAAGAGTTCAGAACAAGATACAGATGAGTTAGAATTCCTAAGAGACATAAAGCTAAGATCCATCCATTATCCAAGCCGCTATATCCTAACTACCTTCCATATGGAAATATGTCTGGTTTGACTGAATGTTTATTGGATTTTTGATGGACCGGTGCCCTGTCCTGGACTGGGGTTAGTTTTTTTTTTTTTAATTTTCTGGGACTCTGTAACAGTGAAAGTTAACTCAGAGAATAACATGGCATTTGTTTATATTTTTAAACATTTCATATTCTTAGCAATTTTTTTCTTTTAAATCTGAGGAAGGTAGAATTCTGCACAATCAAAAAAATTCTGTCTTCACTCATACGGTTTAGCACAGTATGTCCTTTAAGAAATCAGTTAGGGAAAGAAATCAAATTAATGGTCATGTCTGTATGAAATCCTGTAATGTTTAATACTCTTTGACTTGTTTGTTTTGGTTATTTTAATTTTTTTTTTTTTTGCCCCTCAATGCATTCTCTGATGTTATATAAAAGATGTGATATCCATCCAGCTATATCCTAACTATAGGGTCACGGCGGTCTGCTGGAGCCAGTCCCAGCCAACACAGGGCACAAGGCAGGAAACAAACCCCAGGCAGGGTGCCAGCCCACCACAGGGCACACACACACACTAGGGCCAATTCAGAATCGCCAATGCACCTAACCAGCATGTCTTTGGACTGTGGGAGGAAACTCACGCAGACACGGGGAGAACATGCAAACTCCATGTAGGGTGGATCCGGGAAGCAAACCCGGGTCTCCTAACTGTGAGGCAGCAGCACTACCCACTGCGCCACCGTGCCGCCTAAAGCTAAGATGTTAGAGAGAAATTCAGCAAACACTTCTTAAACACAACGAGGGGGTCAGAATTTCAAATGAAGGTGGGCAGCTCATTCCACCATTTAGGAGTATGTCGTAATCATTTACAGGAAGGTTTTTCACACTCTTAAAGGTAGTTTGTTAGAGCAATGCCATAGGTAAAAAACATCTTTGGGTCCCAAAAGACCCGTCCACATGAAGGTTCTAGAAGGACCCTTTACTTATTTAGATCTATGCTCTATACAGTAAATAAGCATGCCTAGATGGCAACAGAAATACCAATGGGTCCTGATTTTAAAGGACTCTTGCTGCATACCTACAGTAACATAGACTAAGTGCAGGTTTTCGTAATCTGGTAGTGTCATGCTGGGTAGCCTACCATACATTGAAGATTTCACTTATTTTCTTCATTTTTTTTTTTCTTCTACATGTTAGGAAGTTTTTCAAATCACAAAGGACCAACTTCATATGCAAAGAACCCTTCCCAGAATGAAATGAGGCTCTGTGAAGCAATAATTCAAGGAGGAACCACACAACCTAACACAGAACCACAAAGTGCCATTAAAGAACTCATGTTTTTGGAGTGTATACTGCAGGAGACATGAAAAACACAGAGCCAGTGCAGGACTGCTGATAACCCAAATAGATTATCTTGGATCTGTGGGTGAACGCCCAGAAAAACACTGGGACAATGTGCAAACTGCAAATCAGAGGCCAAATACTTTGGGGTGGTAGTGCCCTTCTGCGTACTGCTCACTGCGCCCCCCTTAATTAAACTCATTTCAATTAATTGTTCCTCTGTAGAGCATGCACTTGCCCCTTTCCGCTGTGCCGAGTTTGCACGTTATCCACCGCCTCCCACGCCTGCCCTTCCCCCACCTTATCCAGGAGGTTTCTTCTTTTTCTCTTTCTCCGTGTATTATTTTTCCCTTCCATAAGGAAATATGCCTGGTTTGACTGAATGCTTACTGAATTTTTGACGGACCGGTGCCCTGTCCTGGGTTGGGGTTAGTTTTTTTTTTTAACTTTCTGGGACTCTATAACAGTGAAAGTTGATTCAGAGAATCACATGGCATGGTTTATATTTGAAACATTTCATATTCTTAGCATTTTTTTTCCCCTCTCAAATCTGAGTTTGGTAGAATTCTGCACAATCAAGAAAAGTCTGCCTTCACTCATACGGTTTAGCACAGTATGTCCTATAGGAGATCAGTTAGGGAAAGAAATC